>NC_056746.1:1385743175-1385765675 GCF_019279795.1 Protopterus annectens | reverse complement strand
GATATGCCATACTAACGACATGTCTGATTGTAATGCAATAGTCCCCAGAGGAAGAAGGTCGTGAAGTGCTTGCAATGCTAGGAGCATCACCCTCATCTCTAGAACGTTGATATGCAGGTGAGCATTGTGATCTTGCCATGTGCCTTGGACAGTCCTGCCTAGATAATGCCCCCCCCCCCATCTGTGAGACAGCCGTGGTCACAGTGGCAACGGGTTGGAAAGGAACAAATAAAGCGCCCGTGGGCAGCTGATTGGGTAACGTCCAAAGGAGGTCCTTCTTGCAGGATTCTGTCAGCAGAATGTGATGGGATAATGGAAGGTGCTGAAAGGACCACTGGGACGACAGAAGCCACTGAAGAATTCTCTTGTGTAACCTGGCTAGTGGCACAAAGTATGGTGGGAGCCATGGTCCCTAGGAGCTGCAGAATAATCCTGGCTTTGACTCTTAGTAAGGGAAGAAGACTCTGAATTTGAAGAATCATGTTCTGTGCCCTTTCGGCAGGAACACAAGCTACCATGTTTACTGCGTCTATCTCTGCCCCTATAAAAATCACAGACAGAGGGCAATAAGGCAGATTTTTTCCCAATTTATAGAAATTCCCAGCTGGGCACAAAGCTGAATAGTAGCGTCCCTGCTCTGAAGGAGTAGATGCCTGGTGGGGCAGTCAGGAGCCAGTCGTCCAAATACGGAAACACCTGGAATCCTTGATGTCCCAGGTAAGCTGTCACTACTGCCATACATTTGGTGAAAACCCTGGGGGCTGTGGTGAGACCAAAGGACAGAGCACGGAACTGGAAGTGACTAGCTCCAAGCTGGAAGCGTAGAGAACTCCTTGATGCCCTGTCCATTTTTATGTGGTAGTAGGTGCCTTGGAGATCTATTGAGCACATCCAACTGTCTTTCCCTAACGGGAGTATAGAACACAGTGTTACCATCCGGAACTTGTTCTTTACTGATATGTTCAATCTGCTGAAGTCCAGAATGGGCCTCCAGTCCCCTGTACGTTTTGGCACTAAAAAGAATCTGGAGTAAGTTTCGGATCCTATTTGGTCTGCTGGGATGGTCAGGATGAGACTCTGACAGCAACTTGTTGACCACCACAGTTGCCCGATCCCAGTGATTGGGTGGAACATCCGGGATCCTCTTTGGAACAAAAGGTGGAAGAGAAAAGGGGGTATGACAACCTTTTGTAATAACTCTTTGTACCCACTTGTATTGAATGATACTTAGCCAGGCTTCTGGATACAAAGAAATGCAACCTCCGACTGCCCCCAGAAAACCACAGTCGAGCCCCACATCAGGAGCGCTGGTAAGACCGCCCTGAAAGGAATCGCGACCTCCCTGGCTTTGTGGACCGCCCCTGCCTCTAGGGCGACGTCTACCATTTCCTCCTCTGCCTCTGAAAGAGGAGTCACCTTATGCCTGCTGGAAAAACCTCTGGGACTTCTTGAACCACATCTTACCGCCCCTCTAACCTTTAGGTTATGGTCTAGAGGGAACAGTAAAACGTAATCCCATGGCAGAGTGCTCTTCCTTCTTGCTCGCACCGGGTGAGTGTGTCCTTTACCTTGGATCCAAACAATGAGGAACCGAACAGGGCAGTGGTAAAGGTAGACGCACGGTTCCGCAAAGTTACACAAACGCATCCAGGAATGACGCCATAGGGAAATTCCTGAACCCGCTACTCTACTCGCTCAATCGGCTGCATACGAAATTAGCCGCATGGAAGAGTTGAAGATAGAGTTCAAGGTGGACAACTGGCAGAAACCTTGTCAGGGACTCCTTCAGTACATGAACCTTGTAAAAAGTCTCCTAACTCTTCAAGGAGATCTCTCTGAAGCCTCGTAGAGTGAGCAAGGTAATTCTGCGATTTAAGGGTAAATGCCGCTGAAGAAAAGGTATGCTTCCCGTATCTGTCCATCATTCGAGACTCCTTATTCGGCGGATGAACAGAAGTAGTCTCAGCCAGCTCCTTCTTAGTGGTCGCCGCCGCCACCACCATGGCATCTACAGGCACACCTTTAAATAAGGAATCTTTTCCTGGAGGGGCAGAAAGAAACTTGTTCAGTCTCCTGGGGACTGGCTCCAAGGCATCAGAAGTATCCCACACCTTTCAACTAACTAAATCCATCAGTTCGAAGGGTGGAGACACCGAAGAGGCAGAAGGTTGAGACCCAAAAGCCTTCAGGTACACAGACTCATCAGAAGGGGTAACAGTGGGCCAGCCGCACCTCTGTTTAAGATCTCCAGGAGGTCTACAAAGGAAACATCAAAGGACTACTTGGGGGACCCTTCAGACTCCTCAAGGTCAGTGTCAGATGTCAAAGACTCAAAAGACTCATCCTGAGAGTCGACATGCTTCCTCTTACAAGTCCTCTTCCATGGGGGCTCCTCAGGACATTCCGGGGAGGTCTTGGAACAGTGGGGGCCACCAGCCGGTGGCTCCTGAGGCTGAGGGTCTCTCCTGTTGCTGGAGGGACTAGGAGCCGAAACAGAAAAAGGTGCTTTAGGGGGAAGAATGCCGGTACCTTTGGTAGGAGCTGACTATAAGGACAGCACACTCCATCTCGAATGACGATCTCTCCGGCTCCGAGGAGACAGAGGATGCCATCGGCTCTGAGATAGACATAGGGTCCGAACTCACCCTAGCCGACGTGCCGAGAGGAAGATTCGGAACCAAAGAAGTTCGGTTCCAAGTATCCCTGCTGGGCCGACCTGAGAGCATCAGCTCCTAGACACTACGGATGGCACTAAGTGTGTTGGAGAACAATTCTGCTCCGAAACAGCCACAGGGGGAGCTGGAGATAAAGGTTCCACCAGTGGTACCAAGCACTCAGGCTTCAAAAGACCAACATGGCTCGGAGGAGGAATGATCACAGAGGGTTGAATGGACTCAAGTGGCTCTGGAACCGACTGGGTCGGAGCCAACAATTAAAGGCAAAGCAGATGACTTCAAAAGTCTCAGCACTACCCTCTCAACATCTTCTTCCGATAAACTACCGGAAGACCTTGATGACATAGATCAGGATCTCTGAGGTATGGGAGACTTCAATAACAAGGAGGTCAGTACAGGGTCCATAGACCGGCTCCAAGAAACAGTCTCAATAGTCTCAGCGGTCAGCTCCAAAATACTTGGAACCGACCCTGCAATAAACAATACCGCTCTGTCGGCCCCGAGGTCTGTGGAGCCGATAAGACAGTGGACTTGTCTGTTTTTGAAACTTTATGAGGTGGCTCCAAGACACCAGCCGGTGCCAGAGAGGGCCTCTTAGAAGATTCTTCCTTTCCCTTAGTAGATTTAGGAGAAAAAAATCATCAAAGGAATGTTTAAAAAGAACTTTTAGGATTAGCTTGTTCTTCCTTTCCTGCAAAACCCTAGGAGTGAAAGCATGGCAAAATAAACAGGTCTTTCTTAAATGGATGGCCCCTAAAAGAACAGTTCTGTACACTTACCATAAATGTAGATGTTAGAGTGTATTCACTGTTGCAGTCATCAAATTTGGGTTATCTGCTTGCAGTAGCCCTCAGTGGGCCTGATTATCAATGTCTTGGGTCCTGCGTCGGTTTCTGTCTCATCTTCCATGACATCCGGTAGTCAGGGGTATAAAGCATGCAGCCGACGCCATTACATCAGTTTTTTCTTCCCCAGATGTCAGGTGCCCCCCTAATGGGGAGCAATTAAATATATATATATATATATATATATATATATATATATATATATATATATATATATATATATATCTAAGGTTACACCTCCAACAAAAAAGCAAATACACCAAAAAGCTTTAAGCCTAGTAAAAAGGAAAAGAGATGAAGCCAAAAGAAGTAAGGGGGCTAGAGGGAGGGTAACAAGGACGGCAAAGGTGAATACACTCAAACATCTACATTTATGGTAAGTGTACACAATTGTACTATGTTAGTGTTTCACTGTTGCAGTCATTACATTTGGGTAGATTCTCAAAGCTAAGGAAGGGAAGAGGCAATTCAATAGCATTAGGACCAGCTATAAGGCCCTGCAAGACTGCAGTGGCAAAGCCAGCTCTGGATTTAGAGAAAATTGGCAAATGGTAATGTTTGGTGAAAGTATGTACAGAACTCCAGGTAGCAGCTTCTAGGAAGTCTGGTAGGGACACCTCTGAGAAAGGCTGTAGAAGAGGTAGATGCAGCCCTGGCTGAATGAGGTCTTATCCCCTGTGGGATAGGCTTTCCATGGTGCTTATAGCAGAAATTAATGCAATGGCCTATTCATTTAGAAATGATTTGCTTTGAAATGGCCTTCCCCTCTACCCCTGCTGCAAATGCCACCAGCAGCTGTTCTGATTTCTTGATAGGTTTAGTCCTGTCCAAGTAAAATCCAAGTTGTCTGTGCAAATCTAACAAGTGCAGTATAAGTTCCCCTTTGTTCTGTGGATTAGAAAAGAAGGTTGGCAAATGAATGGACTGATTAAGAGCCACACTGGATACTACCTTGGGCATGAAGGAGGGACTGGTCCTGAGGGACACCCTGTCCGCATGAAAGATTATGAAAGGCTCCACTGCCATAAGGGCCTGTAATTCAGACACCCTTCTTGCTGAAGTGATGGCTAAATGGAAGGCGGTTTTCCAAGAAAGGAATTTCAACTCTGCACTTGCAGCTGGCTCAAAAGGAGGCAGAGTGAGTTTTTCCAATATAAAGTTAAGGTCCCAGGCTGGAGTTGGGGCTCTCCTGGGTGGTTTTAAGTTTTTGGCCCTGCTGAGAAACTGCTTGAGCAGTGGATGAGAGAAGAGGGGTGGTTCCGTGTTGTAATGAGCTGAAATGGCTGAGGCATGAATTTTGATGGAGGAAAAGGAAAGGCCATTGTGAAGCATCTCAGTTAAGTATTGAAGAATCTGAGGTAAATTGGGCGCTGCTGTGCCCATCCCCTGAGTTTGGCTCCAGGAACAGAATCTTTTCCATTTTCAGTGTACGATTTTCTAGTACTAGGCCTCCTTGCCTCCAGATTGACATCCAACACTTGATTACTGAGGGATGGTAACTGAGAGATCAGGTAATTAGCCAGGCTGCCAGGTTCAGGGTTTGAAGCAGAGGGTGCAGAATCCGGCCCTCTGCTGGGGCAGCAGGGTAGGGGTCTGAGGCAGGTGCCATGGAGCCAGCAGTGACACTGTGCAAGAGGGGGTACACCAGTGTTGGCATGGCCAGTCCAGTGCAATCAGTATCGTCCTTGGTTTGTCCTGTTTGATCTTTAGTAGTAGCACCTTAGAGAGGAGGAAAGGCATAAACTGATAGATTTTTTTTCAGGTGAAGGACAGGGCATCCACTTTCCAAGCTTGTTTGTGGGGAGTCCTTGTGCAGAATTTGTCCAATTGGTAGTTCTGGGGGGAGGCAAACGGGTCTATATATGGGCTCCCCCATTTGTTTATCAACATGTTGAATGTGTCTGGTTTCAGTTTCCACTTTTGTGGGTCCATGAGACTTCTGCTTAGTTCTCTGCCAGTGTATTTAGCTTTCCTGGCAGGAATCGAGCCTGTAGGTGCACTTGGTAGCTCAAGGCTGTGTTCCACACAGCCATGGCTAGTCTGCAGAGAGGGTATGAGTGGGTGCTCCCCTGCTTGTTTATGTACCACATAACAGTGGAGTTGTCCGTCTTTACCACTAATTGTCCTGGAAGAATGTGGTCCTTGAAGGCTGTCAGAGCATTTTGTACAGCTAACATTTCTTTTTGATTGATATGCAGGTACATCTGACTTGGGTTCCATTTGCCCTGAATACACTTCCCTGCCAAGTGAGCCCCCCATGCATAGTCTGATGCGTCTGTTAGGGTTTGGGTGGCAGGGGATAAAGTGAATGGCAGTCCCTTGTTTTGGTGGCAGGCCTCTGCCCACCAAAGGAACTAACTGTAGGCAAGGTATGATAGGAATCATTGTTTCTAGATCCTGAGAATGTTGACACCATAGACTTTTTAGATACCACTGTAGTTTCCTCCATGCAGTCTTGCATATGGAATTAGGAGAATGCAGGAGGCCGTGAACCCCAAGGCTTACAGTATTTGTCTTGCAGATAGCAGTGTCTGTGGCCATTAGTTATTAGTCTGAAGTAAGCTGTCAAATGAACTTCTTACTCTGGTGTGAGGAAAGCCATCTGGGAAGTTGTGTGCAAGCTTGCTCCCAGGAATACAACTTGTTGGCAGGGTACAAGATGTGATTTATTTTTGTTTATGGTGAACCCCAGAGAAGTTAGCACCTACTGTACAAATGCCAGATGATTCAAAAGTCCTGGCTTTCTGCCTGAATTAGACAATCACCCAGGTATGGGTATATCTGAATATTTCTTTGCCTGCAAAATGCAAGGACTGGAGCTAGGCACTTTGTGAATACCCTGGGTGCAGTAGATAAGCCAAGGGGCAGTGCACAGAACTGATAGTGCATGTAGACTGCTTTGAAGCATAGGTATCTTCTGCAAGATTTTCTGATTGGGATGTGCAGGTGGGCTTCCTATAAATCCAGTGTTGCCAACCAGGCATCCTTGCCTAGCATAGGAAGCAACTGATGAAGAGTTAACATCCTGAATTTTGGTATCACCAAAAAAGTGTTTAGGATAGACAGACCCAGGATAGAATGCCAAGAGCTGTCTTTTCCGGGCACCAGGAAAAGACTTGGGTAGAAACCGTGTCCCCTTTCCTTTTCTGGGACAGTTTAAATAGCCCTTATACTTAGAAAACTTGCTTTTGAGCCTCTGCCCACTGATTTTGGGGTAGATCTGGCCAACCGTTTGGGGTTGGCAAACTGTGTTAGTGGAATCTGTATCCTTGGGAATCTATATTTAAAACCCATTTGTCCTGGGTAATGAGTTCCCAGTTTTTTGCCTGCAGAGCCATCTTTCACCCTAAAGAAGCAGTCAGTTGAGAAGGGCTTGGAAGTTTTAAAATTAAGTCATTGAAACAGTTTACTAAAGGGGGGAGTCTTACTACTCCCTGCTTTGGAAGTGGGAGCCCCCACTGCTTTGTCTTGTGTACCTTGGGACTGAAACCTGAGTGTTCTACTGGTTCTGGTTCGGACTGAAGGCCTGGAAGAGGTAGGAAAGGACCAATTCTTAGAGGTCCAATACCTTCTAAATCTTGGAGGCTGTACTTGCAGGAAATCTTTAACAGTTTGCATAGATTTAGCTTTTTCCTCCATCTTTTTAAGTACTTCTTCTGCTTTGTTGCCAAACAGGTGGTCCTGGTTTAAGGGAGTATCCAGTAATTTAGCTTTAACATGATGTGGCAAAAATTGCTCCTTAAGCCAAGCATGCCTTATAAGTACAGACCCAGTGAAAGCAGCCCTGCAAGATGCCTCTAGTGAATCAAAACCACATTGCAAAGTATTTTTTCCAACTTGTTCAGCAGAATGCATTAAATCCTGTAAACCCTTATTTTCAAACAGTCAGGAATCAACATCACTTTCTGTTTATGCAATCCAATAATATGCTGCTGATACTTTAACATATGAAACTGGCAGTTTAAGGCCCTAATGGCCAAGGTTGCAGAAGTGTATATCTTCTTACCTCATCTATCCAGCACCCTGGAATCTCTATCGGAGAGGGTAGGATTTTTGGCAGTAGTAGCCTTAATGCCCTTGGGTCCCTGTGAAATGGTCTCAGGATCCGCAGTAGGATTTTTAAAGAGGAACTTGTGAGAATCAGGAACCCTGTAATATCTATCTGGTTTTCTGGGAGAAGGAGGTAAGGAGTCTGGGGCCAAGGTAGATTCGGAAAAGGCATCAACAACGTCCAGTACAGGGCCTGTGTTGAGGCAGGAGTAGGAAATTCCCAAGCCTCTCTTTAGAATCAGAGTAATCCTGGCTTTCTCAGCGAAAATGCTCCCTAAGAGTATACAAGATTTCACCAAAAGAGAAATCCTCTGGAGGGGAAGCAGAGGGAATAGAGTCATCTGCATCAGAATCCTCATAGGTAGATAAGGGTAAATCCTGGTCATCAGAGATAAAAAGAAGTTATGTACTCACCACAACATTCCATGTTAGCAGTCCATCTCACCTTCATTTTTACATAAGGATTCGGAGCAGGTACTCGGCTCTGACTCGGACGATTTTCAAGCTCGAAGACTAATGGTTGGCTCGCGGCTAAGCAGGTATCCCATGGTGCACCAGTGCAATCCCCAGATCTTGTTTGCTGCTCACTAGCGATAGAAAGATAGAAAGAAACTCTTAACCAACAAACCAATACTAATGGGTCACCAACCAAGAAATTTATATTACCTCCAGATCTTCCAGGATAGGGGCAGGAGGGAGGGTTGGTAAAAATGAAGAGAGATGGACTACCAACATGGAACGTTATGGTGAGTACATAACTTCTTTATGTTAGGTAGTCCAATCTCACCTTCATTTTTACACATGGGGCATCACCCCTAGCGCCTTATTCTTGGGTGGCTCATTGAAGATACTCCTGAGCACCATGGAGCCAAATGATGCTCTACCCCTAGAAGCCAAATCCAACTTATGAGTAATGAAGGTGTGAGAGGTAGCCCACGTAGCTGCTGCACAGATATGATCAACTGATACCCTGGCTTGGAAGGCTGAAGAGCTAGACAGAGACCTGGCAGAGTGAGCCTTGATCCTTGATCCTGTGGGGTAAGGGTCTGCCTCAGAGCTGTAGATGAAAGCTATGCAACTTGAAATCTAGTTAGACAATGTCACCTTAGAAACTAGTAAGCCCGATCTGGAATCAGAAAAGGAAACAAACTGGTCTGACTTCCGAAATTTTTTGGTCCGTTGCAAACAGAAAAGTACAACTGTGTACACTTACCATAAATGTAGATGTTTGAGTGTATTCACTGTTGCAGTCATTACACTTGGGTTATCCTGCTGGCAGGCTACCCTCAGTCGGCCTGAATTCCAAAGTCTAGGTCTGGCATCGGTTGCTGTCGCCTCTTCCCTGACGTCAGTGCGCCAGGGGTATAAAAGATGCAGCCGACGCCATTTTCTTCAGTTTTTCTTGCCCCAGATGTCAGGTGCCCCCAAAAGGATAGGCTAAATATATGCCAATAAAACATGCATCCACCAAATTATAGAATAGCTTCATCTACAAGCAAATACACCACATAGGTTGTATAGATTAGAGAAGTGCAGATAAGTTGCAGCAAAGAGATGGGGGATGATGGGTGAGTAACCTGGACTGCAACAGTGAATACACTCGACCATCTACATTTATGGTAAGTGTACACAACTGTACTATGTTCATGTTTCACTGTTGCAGTCATTACACTTGGGTTGAATCCCAAAGCTATGGTTGGGAGGCTGGAGCTAAATAGCATTAGGAGCGGCTATGAGGCCCTGCAGAACTGCAGTGGCAAAGCCTGCCCTGGATTTAGATTAGAGTGGTAAATGATAGTGCTTTGTAAAGGTGTGCACTGAACTCCAGGTAGCAACCTCTAAAATGTCTTTGGTTGGTACTCCCCTGAGGAAGGCTGCTGATGTTGCTGCTGCTCTGGTTGAATGTGGCCTAATGCCCTTAGGCACTGGCTTGCCATGTTGTGAATAGCATAAATGAATGCAGTGGCCTAGCCCACTTTGAAATAGTTTGCTTTGAGATAGCCTTTCCTTGTGATCCAGCAGCATATGCCACTACTAGTTGCTCTGGATTTCTGAGAGCTTTGGTTCTGTCCAAGTAGAAGCGTAGCTGTCTGTGTATGTCCAAAGAACGCAGAATTCTCTCCCCCTTATTCTGTGGGTTTGGATAAAAAGTAGGCAGATGAATAGTTTGGTTAAGGGCCACACTGGACACTACCTTAGGCATAAATGTCGGGTTTGCCCTCAGAGAAACCCTGTCTGGATAAAAAATGATAAAACGTTCCACAGCCATGAGTGCCTGTAGCTCTGAGACTCGTCTTGCAGAGGTTATTGCTAGGAGCAGAGCTGTTTTCCCCAAGATAAAAACTTTATATCAGCTGTAGCGGCTGGCTCAAAAGGAGGCAGGGTGAGTTTTTCCAAAACATAATTGAGGTCCCATGCTGGTATTGGTGATCTCCTTGGAGGCCTTAAGTTTTTGGCTCCTCTGAGGTACTGCCTTAACAAGGGACGAGAAAAGATTAGTGGCTCTGTATTGTAATGAGCCGAAATGGCAGAGGCATGAATTTTAATTGATGAAAAGAACAGGCCTTTGTCCAGCATCTCAGTTAAGTATTGCAAAATCTGAGGAATATTTGGTACAGCTGTGTCAATTCCTTGTGCCTGCTTCCAAGCACAGAATCTCTTCCATTTTCCAGCGTAAGATTTTCTGGTACTAGGCCTTCTGGCCTCCAAAATGACATCCATTACAGCTTTAGTTTGAGGCGCGTTTTGTATCACTGCATTATCCACCATGCTGCCAGATGTATGGTCTTTAGTTGGCTGTGCAGGATCTGACTGTTTTGTTGGGATAGTAGATGAGGTATTTGAGGCAAGGTCCAAGTCAGGCATTGAGACAAGTGCCTTAGGATTGGATACCAGTGCTGGCGGGGCAAGTCTGGGGCAATCAGTATCATGTTTGGCTTCTCTTGTCTGACCTTCAGGAGTACCTTGGGGAGGAGAGGCAGTGGAAGAAAGGCATATACTGCTAAGCTTTTCCAGCTGAAAGATAGGGCCGTCCACTTTCCATGCTTGTCTGTGACAAGTCCTTGTGCAAAATCTTTTTAGTTGGTAGTTGTGAGGAGTGGCAAATAGATCTATATCCGGGCATCCCCATTTCCTTGTTATCATGCTAAAGACATCCACTCGTGGGGATCCATGAGGTTTCTGCTTAGTTAGTCTGCCAGAGTATTTATCTTTCCTGGCAGGAATTGTGCCTGCAGATGTACTTGGTAAGTCAATGTGTCCCACAAAGTCATGGCTAGTCTGCAAATGGGATGAGTGCCCCCCTGCTTGTTTATATACCACATGACCGTGTTGTTGCCTGTCTTTATCAGTAGCTGCCCCGGATGAAGTAGGTCCTTGAAGGCTGTCTGGGCATTCTGAACAGCTAGCATCTCTTTTTGATTGATATGTAGATACATTTGGTTTGCGGACCATGTGCCTTGAATACATCTTCCTGCCATGTGGGCCCCCCAGGCATAATCTGATGCATCCGTTGTTAATGTCTGCCTGGGTAAAGTGAATGGCTGTCCCTTGTTCTGGTGACAAGCCTTCGCCCAACGAAACTCCTGTTGCAGGCAGGGAGAGGGTAATTATTGTTTCCAGGCTGTGGCAATGTTGAGTCCAAACACTTTTTAGGCACCACTGAAGTTTCCTCATATGCAGTCTCGCATATGGAATTAGTAGAATGTAGGATGCCATGAAGCCCAAAGCCTGCAGAATTTTTCTTGCAGATAAGTGGGCCTTTGTTGCCAACAGGTTGAAATAGGTAGTCAGTTGCCTTTGTTTGTCTGGCGTGAGATAAGCCATCTGAGCAGTTGTATTTAAGCTTGCACCCGGAAATATCATCTCTTGAGAGAGTACTAGTTTTGATTTATTTTCATTGACTGTGTACCCTAGGCCTGTTAGAAATCTCTTTACAAATGCCAGATGCTGTAGTAGAATGTCCTTGTTCTCTGCTTGAATGAGGCAGTCATCCAAGTAAGGATATATTTGTATTCCTCTGTCTGCAGAATGCAATTACTAATGCCAGGCACTTTGTGAAGACCCTGGGCACAGTAGATAAGCCAAAGGGCAGTACAGAGAATTGGTAGTGCATTGAGCCATCTTTGAATCTGAGGCATCTTCTGCATGTTTGTCTGATTGGGGCATGCAGGTATGCCTCTTTTAGGTCTAAAGTCACAAGCCAAGCCTTCTTGCCCAACATGGGCAGAAGTTGCTGTAGAGTCAACATTTTGAATTCTGGTATATCCAGAAATGTATTTAGAATAGATAGGTCCAGTATTGGTCTCCAGGTCTTGTCCTTTCTGGGTACCAAGAACAGTCTTTAACAGAATCCTTGTCCCTGCTCTTGCTCTGGTACTTGTTGAATGGCCCTCACATCCATGAGGGATTAGATTTGCTTTTGTGCCTCTGCCCATTGATGTTTTGGCAGGTCTGGCCAACCGTTTGTCGTTGGCAGAGTATGGAAGTGAAACTTGTAGCCCTGTGACACTGTCTAGGACCCATTTGTCCTGGGATATTATGTGCCAGTTTTGAGAAAAAAGCGCTAGTTTTCCCCCTAAAGGTGCTACCAAAGGACAACTGCTTGGTGCAGGCAGGGGAAGTCATTGGGACTGTTTCCTGTATGGCTGTGATTTGTCTTCTCCACTTTTGGAGGTAGAAGCACCCCATTTTTTAGACCTGTACGAACCTTGGGGCTGGGATCTGCCTCTTGGGTGTCTGTATCTGCCCCTTTGAGGTCTGTCTGACACTGGAAAGGACCAATTCTTTGCAGGCCAGTGTCTGCTAAATCTTGGAGGCTGAACCTGTAATAAATCCTTAACCGTTTGCATAGATTTAGCTCTGTCCTCCATTTTCTTTAACACCTCTTCTGCTTTAACACCAAACAAAGTATCATGCTGTAATGGGGCATCTAATAATTTTGCTTTGACATGATCAGGCAGACTTTGTTCCTTTAACCAAGCATGCCTACTGATGACAGAACCCGTAACAGCGGCTCGGCTGGAGGTCTCCAAAGAATCAAAACCACATTCCAAAGTATGCTTTCCAACTTGTTCAACTACATGCAATAAATCCTGCATTTCTTTTTCTGCACATTCAGAATTTGCCAACATTGTCTGTATAAGCAGTGACATAATATAGTGCTGATATTTGAGCACATGAAATGGACAATTTAAAGCCCTTATAGCCAAGGTAGCGGAAGTGCAAATCTTTTTTCCCCATCTGTCCAATGCCCTAGAATCCCTGTCAGAGGGGGTAGGGTTTTTTGCAGTGGAAGCCTTGACCCCTTTGGGACCCTGAGAGATAGTTTCTGGGTCAGCAGCAGGGTTTTTGAAAAGGAATTTATGAGTGTCAGGAACCCTGTAGTACCTGTCTGGCTTAACAGGAGCTGGACGTAAGGAGTCATGGGTCAGACTGGACTCTGAAAATACAACAACAATGTCTAACACAGGTGGAATAGCTAGGGGCCTGTGTTGTAGTAGTAAAAGGAAGTCTCTGAGCCTTTTCTTAGATTCTGAAAAATCTTGGCTCTCCCAGTGGAAATGCTCCCTCATGGTATGCAAGGTTTCCCCAAAAGAGTAATCCTCAGGAGGAAAGGCTGAAGGGATAGATTATTCAGCATCAAAATCCTCATACGGAGGGAGAGAGTATTCCTGATCAGAAGAATCAGATAAAATGGAAACCTGATCTGAAGATTCATATTCTGTCTCTTGCCTAGGCCTTTTATCAGGTGGGGGATAGGAACCCCTGATCAAAGTAATTAAGTCTTCAGCCATTTTGAGCATCTGTTTTTTGGGCATGGAGGCGTGTCCATGAGGCTGCTGTATTTGTTTCTTTGTCTTTAAGGGTGCTTTAGTCTTTGCCTTTGAAGCTAAAGTCGTTTTAATGTATAATTTAGTTGGTCTGAAAAAGTACAGTTTTGTACCTACCATAAATGTAGATGTCCGAACTGGATAGCATCTGCAGTCATAACAAATGGGTTGTCCTGTCGTCAGGCAGCCCTTCGGTCGGCCGGATTCCAAAGTCTGGGTCCGGCCGCTGATGTCGCACTTCACCCGACGTCATCTTTGCTGGTCTGGGGTATAAAGGCATCAGCCGACGCCATTTTCCTCAGTGTTTCTTGCCCCAGATGCCAGTTGCCCTCTTGGAAGGCTAAATTTTGGATAAATGCCAATGTTTCCAAAAGGTAGAAGGCAAACACAAAAATAAGCATGTATGTACATATATACAAACAAATACACCATAAGAGACCCCCCCCCCAGCTAGCTATTAGGAGGGTAAATACCCTAGGAGTACCACAGGAGGGAAGGGAGGAGGGTAATCCTGACTGCAGATGCTATCCAGTTCGGACATCTACATTTATGGTAGGTACAAAACTGTACTATGTCCTTCATGGATGCATCTGCAGTCATAACAAATGGGTAGAATACCATAGCCAACTAGGGAGGAGGAAGAAAAATTATGGTGTGGTTAGGATCCCTTGCAGTACAGCAGTGGCAAACCCTGCTCGGGATCTAGAATATAGAGGTAAATTATAATGCTTGGCGAATGTATGCACGGAGGTCCAAGTAGCCGCCTCAATAATGTCCTTGGTTGCCACTCCTCGTAAGAAAGCTGTGGTAGTGGCTGTAGCCCTTGTAGAATGAGGCCTTATGTTCTGTGGAATTGGTTTTCCATGGTACGAGTAACAGAATCTTATGCAATTTCCTATCCATTTGGAGATTGTCTGTTTGGAAATTGCTTTTCCTTCCCTTCCTGTTGCATAGGCTACAAAAAGCTGGTCAGTTTTTCTGTTACGTTTGGTTCTGTCCAGGTAGTAGCGTAACTGTCTATGTACATCCAAGGTATGCAGCATTCTTTCCCCTCTGTTTTGTGGATTGGGAAAGAAGGTAGGTAGGTGGATTGCCTGGTTTAAAGACACTCTGGATACCACCTTAGGCATAAATGTAGGATTAGTTCTCATGGACACCCTATCTTGATGGAAGATTAGGAAGGGTTGCACTGCCATTAAGGCCTGTAGTTCAAACCCTCCTTGCTGAGGTAATTGCCAGTAGGAAAGCAGTTTTCCATGACAGGTGTTGTAGATCTGCTGTTGCTGCTGGTTCAAACGGAGGGAGTGTCAACTTTTCTAGCACAAAGTTCAAGTCCCATGCTGGTAATGGTGGTTTCCTAGGAGGTTTTACATTCTTGATCCCTCTGAGGAACTGCCTGAGTAGAGGATGTGAAAAGACAGGTGGATCAAAGCTGTATTCTGCTGAAATAGCTGATGCATGTATCTTGATGGAGGAATAGGACAGGCCTGTATGTAGAAGCTCTGCCAAGTACTCCAGAATGTTAGCAATATCTATGTTAGACACATCTTTTCCTCTTTCAGTACTCCAAATGACGAACCTTTTCCATTTTCCTGCATAGTTCCTTCTTGTTGAAGGTCTGCGGGCTTCAAGGATAATGTCTTTAACCCCTTGGGGAAAGGTCTGGGTTAGTTGCTGCTATGTGATGTTCCAGGCAGTCAGTTGCAAGGTTTTTACGTTTGGATGCATGATGTTGTAGTTGTTCTGAGTTAACATCAAAGGCATCAGGGGTATTGACCACATTTTCTCCCGAGACATGCTCCTCAGCAATGAGTACCAGTGTTGTCTTGGCCAGTTCGGAGCTATCAGGATTATCCTTGGACGTTCCTCTTTGATTTTCAGTAGTACCTTGTGTATCAAGGGAAGAGGTAGAAATGCATATGCTGTCAGGCCTTTCCAGCTGAAGGAGAGAGAATCCACCTTCCATGCAAGTGGGTGGAATGTCCTTGTGCAGAATTTTTTGAGCTGGTGATTGAGTGGGGAAGCGAATAGATCTATTTGTGGCATTCCCCATTTCTTTGCGATGGCCTTGAAGATGTCCGGGTGTAGCATCCATTCGTAAGCATCCGAGGTGGTTCTGCTTAACATGTCTGCTAGGGTGTTCTCTTTTCCGGTACAAATATTGCCTGTAACTGGATGTTGTAGCTGAGAGCCAGATTCCAAAGGTCCAAAGTCATTCTGCATAGGGGTATGAATGAGTGCCTCCCTGTTTGTTGATGTACCACATGACTGTGGTGTTGTCTGTCCTTATCATCAAATCGCCTTCTTTGAGGAATGGTCTGAATTTTGGATTGCCAGTTTTACTGCCAGCATTTCTTTTGGTTTATGTGCAGGTGCAGCTGGTCCTGAGTCCACAATCCTTGTACGCATTTGTCCAGCATGTGCGCCCCCCATCCTAGGTCTGAGGCGTCCGTTGTGATGGTTTGGCTTGCTCGAAAGTTGTGGAAGGGTAAGCCTGGGTTTGACTGGCATGCTTGAGCCCACCATAGGAACTCCTGTTTTAGGCATGGGATTAGTGGTATTTCTGCTTCTAAGCTGTGCCTGTGTTGAGACCATAAATTCTTTAGGTACCACTGTAGCTTTCTCATATGCAGTCTGGCATGTGGGACCAAGATTATGCATGATGCCATGAAGCCCAAGGCCTGCAGAACTTTTCTTGCTGTTAGTTTGTTCTGCTTTGTTAATGCCAGGAAGTAAAGAGGGAGTTCTTTTTGTTTTTCTGCAGTTAGGAATGCCATTTGTTTTACTGTGTCCAACTCTGCGCCCAAGAATGTTCTTGTTTGGGATGGTATCAGCCTTGACTTTTGTAAATTGACTGTGTATCCCAGGGCTTGTAGCAAGTAAATGACCCTTTGTAAATCTGTTGTCAGCTTGCTTTTGTTGTCCGCTTGTAACAGGCAGTCGTCCAGGTATGGATAAATTTGGATTCCCTGTACTCTGCAGTGAGCGATTACTGATGCCAGGCATTTTGTGAATACTCTGGGCGCAGTAGATAAGCCAAAGGGCAATGCTGAGAATTGATAATGCTCTGATCCTGCAAGAAATCTGAGGTATCTTCTGCAATTTGGTCGAATGGGGACGTGCAGGTATGCCTCCTTGAGATCTAGAGTTACCAGCCAACACTCCTTGCCCAGCATGGGAAGAAGTTGCTGTAGGGTCAGCATTTTGAATTTTGGGACAATGATGTATGTGTTTAAGATGGACAGGTCGAGAATAGGTCTCCAACTTTTCTCTTTCTTTGGTACTAGGAAGAGTCTGGAGTAGAATCCTTTGCCCTGTTCTGTTATTGGTACTCTTTCCACAGCTCTCATCTTTGTTAATTCCGCTATCTGCTGCAGAGCTTCTATTTTTGATTTGGAGGCAGGTTTGGCATTCCTCTTTACTGGTAAGGTGTGGAAGTGGAACCGTAGCCTTGGTCTATGGTTTGCAAAATCCACTTGTCTTTTGTGATATAGTGCCAATTTTTGAAAATAAGGCTAACTTTCCGCCTAATGGTGCTGCTATTTGCTCCCTGGTAGGCGGAGTTAGAGCCAAGTCACTGTGATTGTCCTGTTGCAGTGGCAGTGGTTGTGTCTGTGCCTCGGTTATTGCCTTGCCACTGTCGTCCTCTGTAGGCACCTCCTCTGGATTGATTTCTGCCTCTAGAGCGTCTATTCCTGCCCCTTTGGGATCTTGTGGAGTCAGGAAAGTACCAATTTTTGGCAGGCCAGTTCCTGCTAAACCTTGGGGGCTGAACCTGTAAGAAATCTTTAACTGTTTGTACAGATTTTGCCTTTTCTTCCATTTTCTTCATTACCTGCTGGGCAGGTGTACTAAAATAGACTGGCCTTATCCATAGGAGCATCTAATAGCTTTGCTTTAACATGATCCGGTAAGACCTGTTCTTTCAACCATGCATGTCTTCTTATCACTGTGCCAGTCATGGCTGATCTAAATGAAGCCTCCAGTGCATCATAGCCACATTTTAAGGAATGGTTACTAACCTGTTGGATGTTATTCACCATTTCTAATACATATTTCTTATCTAAAGATTCATCAGAGGACAGTTTTTTAGTTAACTGATCAAGCATAAACTCTTGGTATTGGATCATGTGAAACTGACAATTTAAAGCTCTAGCTGAGAGAGTAGCAGAGGTGTAAACTTTTTTCCCCCATCTCTCTAAGGACCTGGATTCCCTTTCAGAAGGAATATGGTTTTTTGCTGTGGTCGAGGCTACTGCCTTAGGCCCCTAGGAAATAGTTTTGGGGTCTGCCAGTGGGGCCTTGTATAGGTGGTGATGAGTGTCCGGCACCCTGTAAAATCTATCAGGTTTGGCAGGGGCTGGAGGTAAAGAATCAGGAGCAGTGCAGACATCATTAAATGCATCATCCACAACAGGCAGAACAGGAGGTATAGCTAAGGGCCTATGTTGTGGTAAGTGCAGAAAAGTCCTAAGCCTTTTTCTTGAATCTGAGAAATCTTGTCCCTGCCATTGGAATTGTTCTCTCATGGCATGTAAGGTTTTCCAAAGGAAAATTCCTCTGGTGGAGAGGCAGCTGGAATGGATTCTTCAGCATCGGAGTCTTCATAAGTAGAAAAAGGATCCTCTGGCTGGTCTGTAATGTCCGAGTCATCCGCAGAATCATCAGAGGACACTGGCTCGGGGGGCTCTGCCCTAGGTCTCTTTTCTAGGGGCTGAGAGGCCCTGTCTGGGTGAGATTGGGATCCCCTAATTAAGGATATTAAATCTTCTGCCAGAGTAAGCATTTGTGAACTAGAAGTGGGCCTGTGTGAGGGAGGTATAATAGGCACTGATTTAGCAGATTTGGCTGCTTTAGCCCTGGCAAAGGCCTTGATAGACATGGCTGCAGGGGGTCTAGCAGCACCACGTGCTGGGGTAGAGACATCCAAAGGGATGGTGTCTGATAAATCACTAGAAACCACAGTTGTAGGCAAAATTTCTGAGGCCGATTCAGGTAAGGTAGCAGGAGCCTCAGTAGTAGTCATGGATTCGGCTGAAGATTAACCAGTTTTCTCGGTTTCGGCCGAAACCGAGACACTCGCAGCTTGCTTAACCGTGGTTTCGGCCGAAACCGCGGACCGCGAGTGTCGGTCTTTTTCTTTGTGTTTTTTAACAATTTGGGTAGTCGGAGGATCCGACGGCATAATGTACGCAAAATCTGAGCCGAAAAACTGTTCAGCAAACTCCGACCGACGCCTAAGTGTTCGTCGGTTGAAGGAAGCACAGGCCGAACAGGCTGCTACATCGTGGTCTGGGCCTAAGCAAGGCAGACAGTAAGAGTGGAAATCTTTATGAGGTATTTGTTTCCCACAAGTTAAACAGTTATTGACTTTTTCTGACATCGGCTGAGGCAAGAAAGAGTCCCCAACTGGGTACTTAGCTTTTTAGAAGTCTTCGAAGTAGTATTCGGTAGTAGTAATCTCTGGATCTGACCGACCGGCACTTGCGAACAGCTTCTGCTTGGCCACGCGCAAGAAAGACTGAGGAAAATGGCGTCGGCTGATGCCTTTATACCCGAAGACCAGCAGAGATGACGTCGGGTGAAGTGCGACATCAGCCGAAGACGGACCCAGACTTTGGAATCCGGCCGACCGAAGGGCTGCCTGACGACAGGACAACCCATTTGTTATGACTGCAGATGCATCCATGAAGGACATCACCCTCAGAAGCCGATGCCTGCTCAGCTGCTCCGGACCCATCTGAGGGAATAGTCTCCGAAGGTCCAATACCTTGAAGCCTCTAGTGGCCTAGGTGACTTCACGTGGGAGTCGGTAGCGGCCTGTGGGTCTAAAGTAGTGGGAGTCAGGGGCTGCGAAGGCGCCTGAGAACCGGCAACTGGCTTAGAAAAAGCCTAGTCGGTTTTGGACCTCGGATGCCTGTCCTGTCCTTTTTCTTTGCGTTTCTTGTGAATTCCGGTAGTTGGATGGCTATCAGACAGCATTGTATAATTAAATCTTCTGCCAAAATAGTGTAATGCAAAATCGTACCGATGCTTAATAGTGAGTTGGTTAAATCTAGCACAAAGCAGACAACTAGCAACGTCGTCGTCAGGGCCTAGGCAAGGAATACAGTAAGAATGAAAGTCCTT
Organism: Protopterus annectens; assembly: GCF_019279795.1. NCBI lineage: Eukaryota > Metazoa > Chordata > Ceratodontiformes > Protopteridae > Protopterus > Protopterus annectens. Next base: position 1,385,746,145 of record NC_056746.1, on the reverse strand, counting down.
ATGAGGTATTTGCTTCCCACAAGAAATACAATTAACTTTTTCTGACATTGGTCTGGAGCAAGAAAAAAGTTTCCCCAATTGGGTACTTAGCTTTAAATGAAGACTTCGGATCTGAAATTCGAACACGAAAATCTCAGGAGTCAGCAGACTGGCACTTGCAAACTGCTTATGCTTCGGGCACCGCGTGGCAAGAAAGACTGAAGAAAATGGCGTCGGCTGCATCTTTTATACCCCTGGCACACTGAAGTCAGGGAAGAGGAGACAGCAACTGACGCCGGACCTACACTTTGGAATTCAGGCCGACTAAGGGTAGCCTGCCAGCAGGATAACCCAAGTGTAATGACTGCAACAGTGAAACACAAAGAACATCGCAGCTGTCTGTTAACATTCAACTGGTGAAGACGGTATTCCGCTGCATTGCTACTATTAGGAAAGAAGACTGGAAGCTCAATGGACTGGTTCAATGTGGCAGGGGAACAAACGAAGGATTGGTACGTAAAGAAACCCTGTCTTTATGAAAAACTAAATAAAGTGGCTTAATAGACAGTACATGTAGCTCAAAAACACGTCTGGCTGATGTAATAGCTACCAAAAACACAGGTTTCCAAGACAAATACTTTAAGGAATCTGAATGAGACGGTTCAAAAGGAGGGGATGTTTGGACAACACAAAATTTAAGTCCCAAGAAGCCACAGGTTCCTGTAAAGGTGGTCTCAGCAAGGTGGCTTCTCTCAAGAAAGTCTTACATAACTTATGCGACATAAGGTTAACACTGGGAGATCCCAAATAAAAATGTAAAATAGCCGCCAATTGTACTTTGATGGTGGCTGTGGCAGATCCCTGCTGAAACAGCTCCGAAAGGAATTCCAGAATTACGGGAATGGGAACGGATTAAGGAACCACTTTCATTTTCTGTGCCAAATAGAGAACCTTTTCCACTTACTGTTATACAGCCTTCTGGTTGATGGTTTATGTGAAGATAAAAGAATATGGGATACTGATGATGAAACATCATGAAGCCTGACTAGAGATGGGACTGGATCAGCCAAACTGTCAATTTGAGAGTGTGGAAAAGGGTGTAGTGAACCCGACATGTGGGTCAATAGATCTGGAACTGGGTCCAGAATCCAGGGATCATCCAACAGAAAAGGCTCGAGGAAGGGAAACCAGACCTAACGAGGCCAGTAAGGAGAAATGAAGATAAACTTGCTTCCCAGTCTGTTGGCTTTCTGTATCAGTTTGGGGAGAAGAGTGAATGGAGGGAAGGCACAGAGAAGTCTCGTGGGCCAATCGTGGACCAGAGCATCTCCTGGTGCTTCCCCCAGAGGGGGAATTAGGGAAAAATAACTGCTGCACTTGGCATTGACTGGACTGGCAAAAAGGTTGCAGCAAGGTTGTGCCCATTTTTGGAAAATCTGTTTCACTATTTCCCATTTCAGATACCACTCGTGGGGCATCAGGATTGCCCGGCTCAGCTTGTCGGCTATCACGTTGGTTGTCCCTGGAATGCAAGTTGCAACCAGAAAGCGCTGGGAAGAAATCGCCCATTCCCAAACTCGCATGGCCTCTCGACAGATTGGGTAAGATCTGGTACCACCCGTTTGTTGATATACTACACAACACACATGTTGTCCGATTGTATCGCCATCGGCCCTGGAGGAAGAAGGTCCTGAAGTTCTTCTAACGCCATAAGCACAGCTCTCATCTCCAGAATTTTGATATGCAGATGAGCCTCGGGTTCTTGCCATGTGCCATGAACAGTCCTGCCCAGATAATACCCCCCACCCAACCTGGGTGGCTTCCGGGGTCACAGTGGCAACAGGTTGGGCAGGCACAAAGGGAGCTCCCACAAACAAGTTGTTGGAGGCTATCCACCAACGAAGGTCCTTTTTGCATGATTCCATCAGCAGAATAGGGTGATTCAGTGGTAGATATTGGAATGGCCACTGGGAGAACAGGAGCCATTGAAGGATTCTCATGTGCAACCTGGCTAAAGGTATTAACAGAATGGTTGAGGCCGTCATTCCAAGAAGCTGAAGAATCCATTTTGCTTTGACCTTCCGAAGCGGAAAAAGTTGCTGAACTTGTGAGATGAGGTTTTGTGCTCTTTCAGCGGGGAAGACGAACTGTCATATATCCAGTGTGTCTACCTCTGCGCCTATAAAAATCACAGATTGCGAGGGCAGTAATGCAGATTTTTCCCAATTTATGGAGACCCTAGTTGAGCACAAAGCTGGATGGTGGTGTACCTGTTTTGGAGAAGTAGATGCCTGGTGGGGGCGGGTCAGGAGCAAGTCGTCCAAATACAGAAACACCTGGAATCTCTGACGTCTCAGGTGAGCTGCCACTACTGCCATGCATTTGGAGAACACCCTGAGGCGTGTGGAGAGACCAAAAGGCAGAGCACGAAACTGATTATGGCTGGCTCCGAGCCAGAAGCGCAGATACCTCCTTGACGTCTTGTCCATTTTTATACGGTAGTAGGCGTCTTGGACATATAGAGAGCACATCCAATAGTCTTTCCCTAACAATGGGAGTATCGACTGCAGTGTCACCATCCGAAACTTGTCCTTTTTCACAGATTCCTTTAATCTGCTGAGGTCAAATATTGGCCTCCAGTCTCCGGTTCACTCTGGGACTAAACAGAATCTGGAGTAAGTTCCGGATCCTATCTGGTCTGCTGGCACGGGTTGGATGACTCAGAGCAACTTGTTTATCTCCACAGTTTCCTGATCCCTGTGATTAGGCGGAACATCTGGGATCATCTTTGGAACAAACGGAAGGGAAAGGGGTATGATAGCCTCTGGTAACAACTCTTTGTACCCACTTGTCTTGGGTTATATTTAGCCAGGCTTCTGGATACAAAGAGATGTGACCCCCGACTAACCCCAGAAAAACTCAAGTCGGGCCCCACATCAGGAGTGCTAAGACCACACTCGAAAGGAATCATGACGTTGCTGATATTGCGGA
>NC_056746.1:1385723175-1385728175 GCF_019279795.1 Protopterus annectens | reverse complement strand
GTTTGAAAACTGAAGTAAAACCACAAAAAACAAAATGGCACAAATTTAAATGTCTAAAGCAGGGGGGCTACGCACCCCCCCTTACTTAATATACCAACTCCAACATCGTTCTACATTGTGGAAATGGAAGATCTTCCCTTTCTGCTCTGTACAGAGATAGCCATTTAGTCAGATCGGACTTTTATAAGTTTGAACTTATGGTCTCGGGCCATATGTGGTTATAACTTATAAACGTTCGATCGACTGATATATATAGTACAGTTGTGTACCTACCATAAATGTAGATATTAGAGTGTATTCACTGTTGCAGTCATTACTCTTGGGTTATCCTGCTGGCAGGCTACCCTCAGTCGCCCAGAATTCAAAAGACTAGGTCCGGCGTCGGTTGCTGTCGCCTCTTCCCTGACGTCAGTGAGCCAGAGGTATAAAAGATGCAGCCGACGCCATTTTCTTCAGTTTTTCTTGCCCCAGATATCAGGTGCCCCCAAATTGGTAGGCTGAAAAATATGCCAATAAAAATGCATGCACAAAAATAATATTTCCTTCATCTACAAGCAGACACCAAATAGGTTGTATAGGATAGAGAAGTGCAGGTAAGTCCCAGCAACGAAAAGGGGGATGGTGGGAGGGTAACCTGGATTGCAACAGTGAATACACTCGAACATCTACATTTATGGTAAGTACACAACTGTAGTATGTTCACCGCGTTTCACTGTTGCAGTCACTATTCTTGGGTTGAATTCCAAACCTGAGGAAGGGTGGCTGGGCTAAATAGGATTAGGAGAGGCTATGAGGCCCTGCAGAACTGCAGTGGCAAAGCCTGCTCTGGACTTAAAGAGTTAAGTGGTAGTGCTTTGTGAAGGTGTGCACTGAACTCCCAAGTTGCAGCCTCTAGGTACTCCTCTGAGGAAGGCTGCTGAAGTGGCTGCTGCTCTGGTGGAATGAGGCCTAATGCCCTTAGGCACTGATTTGCCATGTTGAAAATAGCAGAAATGGATGCAATGGCCTATCCATTTTGAAATAGTCTGTTTTGAGATAGCCTTTCCTTGTGATCCTGCAGCATATGACACAAAGTTGCTCAGTCTTTCTGAAAGCTTTAGTTCTGTCCGAGTAGAATCGTAACTGCCTGTGTATGTCCAAAGAATGCAGAATTTTCTCACCCTTGTTCTGTGGATTAGGATAAAAGGTTGGCAAGTGAATGGTTTGGTTAAGGGCCACACTGGACACCACCTTAGGCAAAAATGTAGGATTTGTCCTCAGAGAAACCTTGTCTGGATGAAAAATGATGAAAGGCTCCACAGCCATGAGTACTTGTAACACCGAGATTCGCCTTGCAGTGATTATTGCTAGGAGCAGAGCTGTTTTCCAGGATATGAATTTTAGATCTGCTGTTGATGCTGGCTCAAAAAGAGGCAGTGTGAGTTTTTCCAAAACATAACTGAGGTCCCAGGCTGGAAATGGTGCTCTCCTTGGAGGCCTAATGTTTTTGGCCCCTCTGAGGTACTGCCTTATTAAAGGATGAGAAAAGATAGGTGGTTCTGTATTGTAATGGGCTGAAATGGCAGAGGCATGTATCTTAATTGATGACAAGGAAATGCCTTTGTTCAGCATCTCAGTTAGGTATTGTAAAATCTGAGGGATATTTGGTACACACATGTCAATGCCTTGTTCCAAGCACAGAATCTCTTCCATTTTTCTGCATAAGAGGTTCTGGTGCTGGGCCTCCTGGCCTCCAAAATAACATCCATAACAGCTTTTGAAAGAGGAGTGTTCTGAATGGCTACATTATCCGCCATGCTGTCAGATTTAAGGTCTGTGTTGGCTGTGCAGGATCGGATTGTTTTGTTGGGTCAGCAAGTGAGAAGTTTGAGGCAATATCCATGCTGGACCTTGAGACAAGCTCTTTAGGATTGGGTACCAGTGCTAGTGTGGCCAGTCTGGTGCAATCAGTATCATTTTTGGCTTCTCTTGTCTGACCTTTAGGAGTACCCTGGGAAGGAGAGGCAGTGGGGGAAAAGCATATACCGTTACGATTTTTCCAGCTGAAGGATAGGGCGTCCACTTACCATGCTTGCTTGTGATAAATCCTTGTGCAAAATCTCTGCAATTGGCAGTTGTGAGGGGAGGCAAATAGATCTATGTCTGGGCATCCCCATTTCCTTATTATCATGCTGAAGACTTGTGGATCCAGTTTCCATTCGTGGGGATCCATGAGGTTTCTGATTAGTTCGTCTGCCAGAGTATTTGTTTTTCCTGGCAGGAATGGTGCTTGCAGGTGAATTTGAAAAGCCAATGCTGTCCCCCATAAGGTCATTGCTTGTCTGCAGAGGGGGTAGGAATGTGTACCTCCCCTGCTTGTTTATGTACCACATGACCGCAGTGCTGTCTGTCTATCAGTAACTGTCCTGGATGAAGCAGGTCCTTGAAAGCGGTCAGGGCATTTTGAACAGCTAGCATCTCTTTTTGATTGATGTGAAGATGCATCTGGTTTACAGGCCATGTGCCCTGAATACATTTTCCTGCCATATGGGCTCCCCAGGCATAATCTGATGCATCCATTGTCAGTGGCTGCCCGGCTGTGGGTAAACTGAATGGTAGACCCTTGTTGTGGTGACAGGCTTCTGCCCACCATTGAAATCCCTGTTGCAGGTAGGGAATGAATGCAATTACTGTCTCCAGGCTGTGGCAATGCTGAGTCCAAACACTTTTTAGATACCATTGTAGTTTCCTCATATGCATTCCGGCATATGGAATTAGTAGAATGCAGGATGCCATGAAACCCAAGGCCTGCAGGATTTTCCTTGCAGATAGGTGGGTTATTGTTGCCAATTTCTTGAAGTAAGTAGTCAGTTGCTTTTGTTTGTCTGACGTGAGATAAGCCATCTGGGGAGTTGCATTTAAGCTTGCACCCAGGAATCTCTCGAGAGAGCACTAGTTTTGATTTCTTTTCGTTTACTGTGTACCCTAAGCCAATTAGTAATCTTTTTACAAATGCCCGATGCTTTAGAAGAATGTCTGTTCTCTGCTTGAATTAGGCAGACGTCCAAGTAGGGATATATTTGACTTCCTTTTTGTCTGCAAAACGCAATTACCGGTGCCAGACATTTTGTGAAGACCCTGGGCGCAGTAGATAAGCCGAAGGGCAGTGCAGAGAACTGGCAATGCATTGAGCCAGCTATGAATCTGAGGTATCATCTGCAAGATTGTCTGATTGGGACATGCAGGTATGCCTCTTTTAGGTCCAAAGTTATGAGCAAAGCCTTCTTGCCCAGCATGGGCAGTAGCTGCTTTAGAGTCAACATCTTGAATTTTGGAACTTCCAGAAACGTATTTAGTATAGACAGGTCCAGTATGGGTCTCCAGGTTTTGTCCTTTCTGGGTACTAGAAAATGTCTGGAGTAAAATCCTTGCCCCTGCTCTTGTTGTGGTACTCGCTGAATGGCCCTCATGTCCATGAGGGCTGTAATTTGTTTTTGTGCCTCTGCCCATTGACTGTGTGGCAGGTCTGGCCTACCTTTTGACCTTGGTAGAGTGTGAAAATGGAACCTGCAGCCTTGGGACACTATGTTCAGGGCCCATTTGTCTTGGGTAACCATTTGCCAATTTGATGAAAAAAGTGCTAGTTTTCCCCCTAAGGGGGCTGCCAAAAGAAAAGTGCTTGGATCTGGTAGAGGAAAGTCATTGGGACTGCTTCCTGTAAGGTTGTAATTTGTCTTCTCTGCTTTTGGAGGTAGGAGCACCCCATTGTTAAGGCCTGTATGAGCCTTGGGCCTCAGATCTGCCTCTGGGATGCCTGTATCTGCCTCTTTGTGGTCTGTCCGACACTGGAAAGGACCAATTTTTGGAAGGCCAGTTCCTGCTAAACCTGGGTGGCTGTACCTGTAGGAAATCCTTGACTGTCTGCATGGATTTTGCTTTATCCTCCATTTTTTTTCAACACCTCTTCTGCTTTAGTACCAAACAAAGTATCATGCTGTAATGGTGCATCTAATAATTTTGCTTTAACCTGATCAGGTAGACTCTGTTCCTTTAACAAAGCATGCCTTCTAATAACAGAACCTGTAACAGCGGCCCTGCAAGAGGCCTCCAGTGAATCATAACCACATTGCAAAGTATGCTTTCCCACTTGCTCAGCTGCATGCAATAAATCCTGCAATTCCTTGTTCACTGAACATTCAGTATTTGTCAACAATTTCTGTTTAAGCAGTGACATTAAATATTGCTGACATTTAAGCATATGAAACTGACTATTTAAAGTCCTTACAGCCAGGGTAGCAGAAGTGTAGACTTTTTTCCATCTGTCTAGAGCCCTGGAATCCCAATCAGAGGGGACAGGGTTTTTTGCAGTGGAAGTTTTAACTCCCTTGGGACCCTGAGACAGTTTCTGGGTCAGCAGCGGGGTTTTTATATAGAAATTTAAGAGAATCCCGGACCCTGTAGTATCTGTCTGGCATAGCAGGTGCAGGGGGTAGAGTCTGGGGACAGGCCGGACTCTGAAAATACATCTACAATGTCTAGAACAGGTGGAATAGCAAGGGGTCTGTGCTGAGGAAGTAGCAGAAAGTCTCTGAGCCTTTTCTTAGATTCAGAATAATCTTGGCTCTTCCAGTGGAAATGCTCCCTCATGGTATGCAGGGTTTCCCCAAAAGAATAATCCTCAGGAGGCGAGGCTGAAGGAATGGATTCTTCAGCATTAGAATCCTCGTAGGGAAGCAGGGAGTAATCCTGTTCAGAAGAGGAAACAGACGAAATAGAAACCTGATCAGAAGAATCATACTCTGTCGCTTGCCTAGGCGTCTTATCAGGAGGGGGATGGGAGCCCCTGATCAAAGTAATTAGGTCTTCGGCCATTTTGAGCATCGGTTTTTTAGGCATGGAAGTCTGAGTAGGAGAATGCTTAACTTGTTTCTTTGTCTTTAGTGCTGCTTTAGTCTTTGAAGCTGAAGATGGCTTAATATATAGTTGTGTAGGTCTGAAGACACCCTCAGAAGCTGATGCCT